>NC_056731.1:719417516-719427516 GCF_019279795.1 Protopterus annectens
TGAAGTAACCAGGAAGGGATGTGCCAATACAATATCTTGGATAATGATGGATATTTTTTAGGCTTTATGAGCCAACAAGCCACCTAGCGACTGTTACTTAGATGAATTTCAGTTAGCTAGGAAGTTTTAGTCAGATAAGCTTGATTGAAGCTTCAGTGTGGTAAGATTAGGAAGGAATACGAGCAGCAAAGCATGCAGTCTTGTAATAGAATAGTCCAAGTTTATATGTTGTATGTGTGATTTAGTACAAATGAAGTATACAGGAGACCAGTCAGCAATGCAAGCATAGCTGCTAATAAATGTTGTAGTCCTTATAGTATGTCAATCCTGTGATTAGTTTTTGTAATGATGGACTTGTTATGGAGGCTAAGATTTCATTACTTTCCAAGATAACCTCAAAAACTCTTTAGAGATTTTTAATGTGAATTAACTGTGTCACAAGGTGTTAAAAGCAAATATGGAACAAGTGCAGAACAGAATGGAATGCCCCTGAGTAGCATGCATTTTATTTCAAGGACATTTAGGTGCAAACCTAAATTGGACTGCTAGGCTAGTTCAGAGTTTAACCTACTCTGAAGTATTAAATTAGAGCAGACGTAGTGAAGCCTGCAAACAGCATCATTAAATCACAAACCCATTGGTTTAATCAGGCAAAAACGTGTCTACATCATTAACAAAAGATAGAAAGCAGAACTGAACCAATCAGATAGCTTTAAATAACAATGAAGAGGAGGAGGAGGAGTAGATGAAGGGGATGCTGTCAATCCATCCAATAATCTGAAGTTTGCTTTTAGTCTACTTACTGTGCATTTGGTCAGTATTTGCACAAAGTTCAGTTTGTCTTAGTGGGAGATTGACAATGTCAGATTCTTTTGACAAGCCAAAAAAAAATATTAATAAAAAATGTCAAGGTTAAGTTGAGCATTTATTTATTCCTTTATGTCAAGGATAGCTTTTTATTTCATGACATAACGAGCCTGAAGTGAGAGTTACAAGAGTGTATTGATATAATGAGAATCTTGGGCATGTTCACATTTTCCAAAATTGTAGAAGGTAGACACAAAAGCAAGAAGCTGATAGCTACCTATTTTAAATGTCGGGCCACTTTTATGCCATGGAATTATTACAGCTGCCTTCCAGAGTCTGAAAACAGTTGGTTCAGGTATCCAGTGGTTAATTAGATTGGATATCGAAAAGGATATTGACCATTAATGACATTTTAATCTTTGCATGTGTTATAAAGTGTGATGCTGAAAAAAACAACATTTGTGGAAATGCTGAGAGTGCAATTGCACATTATATTATCAAAATTAAATGTTCGGCTATTTCTACAGCACTCCTAAAAGCATGTGTTCTAGACATTTTTGTGCTGCCTGGATTTTACAAGGATTATATTGTTGATGATAGTTATTTATATCATTTTTACTACTTGTATTGTGTAATATAATGCACTGTCTTTTAATCTTTCTTATTGTGACACTTCCAGCTCAGCTATCTGGAATTTTGTAAATAATCATATGTCATTTGTGACTATTAATATGATTCATATGCTTGTCTTACAAATGTAAGAGAACTATATGCTATGTGCATATTAAACTACTGGTGCAGAAGTGTGTGTTGAACAGGGTTTGTACAGTACTGAGCTTCAAGGATGTATCCACAGTGTACCATACTGGAAAAGAACAGAGATGTATATAAACTATATACCTGTGCAAATGTAGGTTTTAATAGTAGAAGCTGGAACATAAAGAATGAACTTGCAAAACTTCATGAAAATAAGTTGAAATTGTTTTATGATTGTGTTATCTCTCAGTTTCAGTGAAACAGACACAAGGTCTATTGCTAGAGGTTTTGCTATTGTCTTGAATCAGAAATAATTAATAGGTTTCAAATGTAAAAGTGTTTTATTGTTTTACAACTTCTAAGTTCTGCAAACATCTGAGAGATATGTATTTTTTAACACAGTGATGTTAGTTTCTGTTAGCCTGGGAACTTAAGGCAGGTGACAAAGAGTGATGTCATCCAAGCTGACACAGCAGTAATGTCTGATAGTAATTTAAGATCTCTCTCAGAGAGAGACTGTGTGCATTTTGTATTTTGTCTTTGACCTGGAAATATCCATCATCAGCATTTCTGCCTGCATGTTTGTAATTAAGACATAGGGCATAGTATCTCTCTTAGATATAGATGGAATATAGTAAAGATTAGTTTAGATGTTTTCTGTATTTATTTGAGACTGTCCTGCAATGTTGTTTTAAAATATTTCCTGTGATTCTGAACTCTGAAGTAACTGTGTTGATTGAGTATTGTCTTGTTCTTTTATTATTTATTATTAAATATATTTAAACCTATCTTTATAGCTGATATTTGTGAGACATATTTAAGCACTTAGCATACTTGCATATGTATTTGGTGACACTGTACAGACCACTCCTAAATAGCCTTGGTCTTGGTCACACCTACCATTTGGATTTATAGTAACATTACACGGTAGGGTTGGTCACCCTTTGGGAAGGGCCTTAAAGTAGCTAATAAGATGTTCTGGTGGCTGTGGTAACTACCTTATGGTCTGGGCAGAAGGGGGCATAGCTAGTAAACCTGTGCCAGCCATTCCCAGGTGTGTATTTGTGTATAAATCAAATCTGAAAGTGTGTGTGTGTGTGTGTGTGTGTGTGTGTGTGTGTGTGTGTGTGTGTGTGTGTGTGCGTGTGTGTGTGTGTGTGTGTGTGTGTGTGTGCGTGTGTGCGTGTGTGCGTGTGTGTGTGTCTGAGTGTGTGCATGCATGTTTGTCTCAGCTACGTGGGCAGGGACATGAAACACTTGTTGGACAGAGAGAGTGTTGGGAGGACTTGGCTTGGAACCCTGGCTAAGGACTCATCTCTATAGCTGTACCAGTGGAGAGTCTTATTGGTGATCTGGAGAAAGAGGGAGAAACCAGCCCCAGACTGACTATGATCTGTGTGTGCTCTTAATGGAAATTGTACTTTACTGTGTGTGCATGTACTTGTCATCCTCCCATTGTGTACGTCCCTCACTGTTGCTAGTGGTGAGGACTGAGGCTCCTTGATTACTGGGCCAGTGCAGGGGTGTCACATATTAAGTGGTGTGCAGTGGTGGGATATCCACATCACATATTGATTGGTTGACATTGGTGAGTTAGCCACATCACATATTAACTGGCTTGTAGTGGTGTGGATATTGATTTCCTGTAGTTGTGTACCGTGGTCACTGAATGTGTTTGTACTCTCTATCAGCCACACAGTGAACATTCAGATTTCATATCACAATTGTTTTATTTTTTTTGTTAATTTTGTTAGTCAGGGAGAGCAGGAAAGTATGTCAGCAGAGGAATATGGCAAGCTGACAAGGAGCCAGTGGGCTGAGATGTGCCAGTCTAAAGGACTGGTGCAGGCCAACCTGACTAAGGCAGAAATGATTGAAGCTTCAGTCACAGCTACATCACAGGATAGCAACCAGGAGGAAAATCAGACAGGCATTGGGAATGTACATTTCTCAGAAAATTGACAGTTCAACCTTTTCACAGAGGACTTAAAAATCCATCTGGAGTTAAAGAGACTTGAGCTTGAGGCCAAGCATTTGGAAATAGAAGCAGCAGAGAGACTGAGATGTCTGGAGGCTGAGGCAAATGAGAAACTGCAATGTCTAGAGGCTGAGGAAAGGAAAATTAGAAACTGCAATGCCTGGAAGCGGAGGAGAAGGAGAGGCAGAGGCAACATGAAAAGGAGATGCTGACTCTTCACCACAGTCATGGAGGTAATGGGGAAGGGAGTAACTGAACCCCAGAAGCAACAAAGGTCAGTAAATTTCTTCCACAATTTAAAAAGAGGATAATTTTGATAGTTTCATTCATATGTTTGAAAGGGTATATAACAGTATAATGTTGACCAAGGTCTCTGGGTATGGTTCCTTACCCCCTTACTCCATGGTAAAGCTGTAACCATAATTTCTAAACTGTCTGATACTAATTGTTTAAATTATAATTTTATAAAGAACTGTCTTTTAGAATGTTTTAAGTTAACACCTAAAGCTTATAGAAAAAAGTTTTTTGAGCATAGAGGCAAGGCAGATGAAAGTGTGTGGGAATATATTGCTGAACTAAGCACTTATTTTCATAGGTGTTTTCAAAGAATGGTGCTTTCCTCCTTGGCTACTGCTGGTAAAATTCTTGTTAAGACACTTCTCATTGTTTCTTCTTTAAAAGAACTTTTATTAAAATGACTTAAATCAAAAAACAAAATAAAAGCTACAACCTAACCATTTGAAAGTTAGCGTTGCAACACAAAAAAGAGAGATGAGCGCTTTCAGTTTATCAACCTTCTTCAGATCTACTTAACATTTGCAGTTGCTTCTATTTATATTCATGCTGCTTACTTAGAGTCATCCCCCACAACCAATGGGAGCCTCTATGCTAATTCTTGATGTACTTGTAATCCAATCCAGTGTTCTGGTTCTTATTTCTTGGAAGCCAATTACTTTCTTCCATGCAAATAAGTTTTAATAAGTCTACCAATGTTTTTTCATTCCTTTCTCTCACCTGATTTGCTATTCTTTTTCTTTTGCTCCAATGGCTTGTGTGTATCCTGTTGCAAGATGCAGGCTCCACCTTTTTATGTCATGTTCTTATTTGCCTTTTGTAAAAACTAATCACTCTCCCGGCATAGCATTTTTCATGTATTTCACCTCCATATTAGAGGCGTCTGTCTGTCTATAACAGAGCTACAACCTCTTCTCTTTCATGGGTTGTCTTCATTAGGTAAACCACAAGTACAATGGCTTTCTCCTTTGTTTTTAAACATAGGATCAAACACTTTCTTGTAAATGCTCTTACTTCCATGTCATCAGGTCTCTTTCAAACTGATAGCGCTTACTTAACTACATAGATGCACTTGCTAATTCACAAGTGTAATAGAAAATCATAAATCAAAAGCTTTTTTTATTTTGTGTCTTGCTTCTTAATATCAAGTCTTTTTCTGACTAAGAGCACTTGCTTATATTTGAAGATGTACTGCTGGTTCCTGTTATTCTATCCGAGTTTTACTTTGTACAGAGCTCTTTACTCAGTCTTATTAAGAGGCTATCCTAATTGTTTTTTTAATGTTATGTAATCCATTGGTTAGCAAATTACACTTCTTCTCCTTTTTCTCTCATACTAATTCCAAACTCTCTTTCTTCATTTGCTGAGAAATTTCCGCTAACAAATATCTTTGATTTCCGTAACACATCATTTCTCCTTTCTAATTGATGTAAATAATGGATGAACAACACTCTTTTTATTCCTTTAGTGCTCTAAATTTCAATATTTTCCAGACTTCTACATGCACAATGAACTTGATTTTGATTTATTTATAGTTTGGAGTTTACTCTCCTTCCATTATAATGTTCAAACCGGGGTTAGATCCTTGAACCCTTTGTTTAAGGGTCTAATGCTCTGCCGACTGAGCTATGTTGGTAGATGCATAGCTCAACTCCCTCTTAGTTTTCTTTTCTTTCTAAACAAGCTTGAGGAGGACTATAACATATAGGCCAAAAAATGCTAAGCAAACTACACTCTTTTTTTATTCCTTTGATGCTCTTGGTTTCTATGTTTTCCAAACTTCTTCTTGCACAATAAACTTAAATTCAACTATTTTCATTTATGATTAGGAATTTCCTCTCCTTTCACCATGGTGCCCAGACTAGGACTCGAGCCCTGGACCCTCTGAATAAGGGTCTAATGCTCAACTGACTGAGCTACATTGGCAGATGTATAATTCATTTCCCTCATAGTTTCCTCTTTTTAAAACAGGTTTAAATGGGACTATAGCATTTAGTCCGGGGACTTGGTTGGATCATAAATTAATTATCCATTGTAACTCAATTTTTACTGTTCTATTTACTATATCACCTCCTCTTTCCATAGGCTTAATCTGTGCCATAACCATAAATCTATAGTTATGCTCTGGATTTTCTTTGATATGTACGTAAAGAGAAAACATAGAAAACATATTTGCAGCATTTCTTGGGTTTTCTGTAAGTGTTTGCTCACTTCTCTTTCTATTATTTTCATAGATGGGTGAGTGGATGTCAGGTCACCACTTTTGAAGGACTGGCAGACCTTTTGGTGAGGGAACAAGCCCTTAGCACTTTGCCTGAGGACATGGGAATCTGATTAGCTGACATGCAATGCACTACTCCAGATGAGTTGGGAAGAAGGGAGACCTATACCTAGCTAGCAGGGCATCACTGCACAGGAAAGGGACACCCAGTGCTGCTCATGGGTCTAAGGGAACCCATGGTGGGCAGCCCAGACCTCCCCAACAGAGTCTGCCAGTAGCAGGGGAAGCCACTAGTTCAGCTACACATACAGGACCAAGAGTTAAATGTTTTAACTGCAACCAGTGGGCCATGTAGCATATATATGTCCACAGAGGCAAGGTGGGGAACAAAAGGTGGGAGAGCCAGTAAGTGGGAATGAGAAAATTCCAGCAGTAAGTTGTCTCGAGACAACAAGGGTACCAAACTACCACAAGAGGTTATATCCTATCTTGGTGGATGGGAAAAGAGGCCACTGCTAAGACAGAAACAGCATCTGCCCTAACCATTGTGAAGCCTGCAATGATTACAGAGAAACACTACTTGCTTGGGCAGTCTACTCCAGTCAGAGCTTTAGGAGGTACCCCATTACAAATACATTTGGCTAAGGTTCACCTTGACTGGGAGGGTGGAAAAGGAAGCCAGCAAGTAGGTGTGTTTGAAAATAACCATGCAGGTGTCCTGATAGGGAGTGATTTTGATAATGCAGTACCATGTGTGCATGATGTTACATGCAGTAAAGCTTGGTGACAAGCATGTGGGTCTGATAGCCTGGTAGCCTGGGGGACACTTGCATCCAGGACTGGTGAAGTGGTTACTTCAGTGAGGGAGCTACCCTGTAGCAGTGAGTCTGAAGGTAAGACACAGCTGCTAGTGGGTACTGATATTCCCTTGGACAGAGTGACTGCAAGGGCAGTGGTGATTAGTAGTATCCAGGCTGACAGTGAGGCACTGCTGTCAGAGGATGCCAGACTTCCTGTGGAAGGAGCTGGGAAAGGTTACAAAGTGAGAGTTGAGACAGGCTCAGCTGTCAGACCCTACATTACAAGGCCTGAGGGAGGTAGCTAGTGAGGCACCTGATTCTCAAGGGAAGGGGGAATGTGTATACTGGGACAAAGGGTTATTGTATAGGGAGTAGACCCCTGAGGGAGGGCTAGAGGGTGAGAGAATACAGCAGTTGGTAGTGACCAGAGCCTACTATCTGGCACTTTTAGCCATAACCCATGATATTCCCTTCACAGGTCATATGAGCATAACGAGAATAAACAGATATATTATGCAAAACTTCTATTGGCCTGGGATTTCCAGAGATGGAACAGGGTGCTGCAAGACCTGTGAGCAGTGCCAAAAGGTAGGCAAGCAGGATACAAGGTGAAAACTCCTTTGATGCATTTTCCTGTGATTGAGGAGCCATTTCAGAGGGTAGCTATGGATAGTCTGGTCCTCTGAGGTCCCCAAGTTCCATAGGGAAAATGTATATCCTAGTGGTAGTAGATTATGCTACCAGATACCCTGAAGCATTGGATCTCTCCTCCATTGAGGCAGAAAAGGTGGCAAATGCTGTGTTAGAGATTTTCAGTAGGGTAGGTTTCCCAAAAGAAATACTGACTGACAGAGGTGCCAATTTCATGTCAGACCTGCTGGCTTGTCTGTAGAGGTACCATGGGGTGAAGCACCTAAAGACCACCTTTTACCGTCCCCAGACTAATGGTCTTGTTGAGAGGTTAAACTCTACACTCAAGATGATGCTACAGGCATTTGCAGACCAGTTTAAGAGGGAGTAGGACAAATATTTGCTTCATCTGTTGTTTGTTTACAGATGGATGCCCCAGGAATCTACAGGTTTTTCACCCTTTGAGTTGCTGTATGGGCATAGGGTGAGGGGATCTCTAAATTTGATTCAAGATGAGAGGGAGGGTGAGTGTGAATCCCACAAGGAGTCTGTTGTGGCATATGTCTTAAACCTCAAGAAAAGACTCAGGGAACTCATGGGCTTGGCCCAGAAGAACCTGGCAGAAGCCAAACAGCAGAAGAAGGTCTGGTATGACAGGAATGCTTAAGCTACAGAGTATGCTGTAGGACAGGAGGTAATGGTTCTCATTTCTGTCAGACACAACAAGCTATAGGCAACTTGGGAAGGACCCTACAAGGTGGTAAGGAAGGTCAGTGATGTTAACTACATGGTAGAACTGCTAGACAGGTGACAGGGGCAAATTGTACCATGTTAACATGATGAAACCTTACCATGATAGAGAGTCCATTGTGCTGAGTATTTGCAGTGGAGGGCAGCAGGAGTTTGAGGGGGATCTGGTGACTGATCTCCTCAGTGAGACTAGGACTGACACCTCAGTGGAAGGGGTAGCAATGTCCCAGCAGCTATCCCCTGCCCAGGTTCGAGAAATCCTAGCAGTGTTACAAGAGTTTGGGGACATGTTCACTGGGAAACCAGGGTGCATCCACTTGGTGCAGCACCACGTGGATGCAGGACCCCAAAGGACTATTAAGCAGGCCCCTTATAGGGTGCCTAAGTGAGTCAAACAGACTCTGAGGGAGGAGAAACAGGAAATGTTGGAACTAGGGGTAATTTAGGAGTCTAGCAATCCCTGGGCTTCTCCAGTTGACCATTTAGCCTAGCAAATGTCAGGTGGGTATGGCAGAGGACTCCTACCTGGGACATAGAGTGAGGAGTGGTAAGATCAGGCCAGAACCTGCCAAAGTGGAAGACATTCAGGCATGGCCTGCCCCTGTTACCAAAAATCAGGTGAGGGCATTCTTAGGGACAGCAGGGTACTAGAGAAAGTTTGTCCCCAATTATAGTACCATAGCTGCTCCGCTGACAGACTTGACAAGTAAAATCAAGCCAGATAAGGTATTGTGGACCCCAGCATGTGAACAGGTGTTCCAGAAGCTTAAAGGAGCTTTAGGAGGACCTCCTGTGTTAGCTAGTCCAGATTACAGCAAATAATTTATTGTGCAGGTGGATGCTTCAAATCATGGGGTGGGGGCTGTACTTAGCCAGGTTTCCTCAGAGGGAGAAGAGCACCCAGTGGTATATCTCAGTCATAGACTCCAACCCAGGGAGGAATGCTATGCAGCTGTAGAAAACGAATGCCTAGCCATAGTGTGGGCACTGCAGAAACTTTAGCCTTATCTGTATGGAAGGAAATTCACTGTAGTTACAGACCACAATCCCTTAATATGGCTACATTGAGCCAGCCAGCAGCAGAATGCCAAGTTACTAAAGTCGATCCTAAGGATGTAAGCATATGATATGATAATGCAGCACTGCAGTGGGATTAGCAATGCCAACGCAGATGGGCTCGCAAGGCAGGGAACTGGATAAGGTATTCCCAGATAGGCTCAAACCTCTTAAGAAAAGTTTCTCAAGGTCACTTGAAAAACTAGCTTGAGTATTTTGGGGGGAATTGTGACACTGCCAGCCCAGCTATCTGGAATTTTGTAAATAATTATATGTCATTTGTGACTATTAATATGATTCATATGCTTGTCTTACAAATTTACAAGAAATATGTTATGTGTATATTAAACTACTGGTGCAGAAGTGTGTGCTGAACAGGGTTTGTACAGTACTGAGCTTCAAGGATGTGTCCACAGTGTACCCTACTGGAAATTAACAGAAATGTGTATAAACTATATACCTATGCAAATGTATGTTTTAGTATGCAAATGTATGTTTTAGTAGTAGAAGCTGGAACATATAGAGTTAACTTGCAAAACTTCAAAAAAAAAGCTGAAATTGTTTTACAACTGTGTTATCTCTCAGTTTCAGTGAAACAGACACAATGTCTAGAGCTATAGGTTTTCTATTATCTTGAAACAGAAATAATTACTAGGTTTCAAATGTAAAAGCGTTTTATTGTTTTACGACTTCCAAGTTCTGCAAACA